>NW_027468834.1:0-2000 GCF_046254945.1 Alosa pseudoharengus
GTAGAGAGGTAGAGTAGAGTAGAGAGGTAGAGTAGAGAGGTAGAGTAGAGTAGAGTAGAGAGGTAGAGTAGAGTAGAGTGAGTGAGTGAGTGAGAGATAGGTAGAGTAGAGAGGTAGAGTAGAGTAGAAAGGTAGAGTAGAGAGGTAGGGTAGAGTAGAGTAGAGTAGAGAGGTAGAGTAGAGTAGAGAGGTAGAGTACATAGGTAGGGTAGAGTAGAGTAGAGTAGAGAGGTAGAGTAGAGTAGAGTGGTAGAGTAGAGTAGAGAGGTAGAGTAGAGAGGTAGAGTGAGTGAGTGAGTGAGTGAGTGAGTAAGAGAGGTAGAGTAGAGAGGTAGAGTAGAGAGGTAGAGTAGAGAGGTAGAGTAGAGTAGAGTAGAGAGGTAGAGTAGAGCGGTAGAGTAGAGCAGTAGAGTAGAGCAGTAGAGTAGAGAGGTAGAGTAGAGAGGTAGAATGAGTGAGTGAGTGAGTGAATGAGTGAGAGAGAGGGGGGTAGAGTAGAGAGGTAGAGTAGAGAGGTAGAGTAGAGTAGAGTAGAGAGGTAGAGTAGAGCGGTAGAGTAGAGCGGTAGAGTAGAGAGGTAGAGTAGAGAGGTAGAGTAGAGAGGTAGAGTGAGTGAGTGAGTGAGTAAATGAGTGAGAGAGAGAGGGGTAGAGTAGAGAGGTAGAGTAGAGAGGTAGAGTAGAGTAGAGTAGAGAGGTAGAGTAGAGTAGAGTGAGTGAGTGAGTGAGAGAGAGGTAGGGTAGAGAGGTAGAGTAGAGTAGAGAGGTAGAGTACATAGGTAGGGTAGAGTAGAGTAGAGAGGTAGAGTAGAGTAGAGTGGTAGAGTAGAGTAGAGTAGAGAGCTAGAGTAGAGAGGTAGAGTAGAGTAGAGAGGTAGAGTAGAGAGGTAGAGTAGAGTAGAGTAGAGAGGTAGAGTAGAGTGATAGAGTAGAGTAGAGAGGTAGAGTAGAGAGGTAGAGTGAGTGAGTGAGTGAGTGAGTGAGTAAGAGAGGTAGAGTAGAGAGGTAGAGTGAGTGAGTGAGTCAGTGAATGAGTGAGAGAGAGAGGGGTAGAGTAGAGAGGTAGAGTAGAGTAGAGAGGTAGAGTAGAGAGGTAGAGTAGAGAGGTAGAGTGAGTGAGTGAGTGAGTGAGTGAGTAGAGTGGTAGAGTAGAGAGGTAGAGTAGAGTAGAGTGAGTGAGTGAGTGAGAGAAAGGTAGAGTAGAGAGGTAGAGTAGAGTAGAAAGGTAGAGTAGAGAGGTAGGGTAGAGTAGAGTAGAGTAGAGAGGTAGAGTAGAGCGGTAGAGTAGAGCAGTAGAGTAGAGCGGTAGAGTAGAGAGGTAGAGTAGAGAGGTAGAATGAGTGAGTGAGTGAGTGAATGAGTGAGAGAGAGAGGGGTAGAGTAGAGAGGTAGAGTAGAGAGGTAGAGTAGAGAGGTAGAGTAGAGTAGAGTAGAGAGGTAGAGTAGAGCGGTAGAGTAGAGCGGTAGAGTAGAGAGGTAGAGTAGAGAGGTAGAGTAGAGAGGTAGAGTGAGTGAGTGAGTGAGTGAGTGAGTAAATGAGTGAGAGAGAGAGGGGTAGAGTAGAGAGGTAGAGTAGAGAGGTAGAGTAGAGTAGAGTAGAGAGGTAGAGTAGAGTAGAGTGAGTGAGTGAGTGAGTGAGAGAGAGGTAGAGTAGAGAGGTAGGGTAGAGTAGAGTAGAGTAGAGAGGTAGAGTAGATTAGAGAGGTAGAGTACATAGGTAGGGTAGAGTAGAGTAGAGAGGTAGAGTAGAGTAGAGTGATAGAGTAGAGTAGAGAGGTAGAGTAGAGAGGTAGAGTGAGTGAGTGAGTGAGTGAGTGAGTAAGAGAGGTAGAGTAGAGAGGTAGAGTAGAGTAGAGAGATTAAGTGAGTGAGTGAGTGAGTGAGTGAGTGAGAGAGAGAGGGGTAGAGTAGAGTAGAGAGGTAGAGTAGAGTATAGAGGTATAGTAGAGTAGAGTAGAGGTAGAGTAGAGAGGTAGAGTAGAGTAGAGTGAGTGAGTGAGT